>NW_022631235.1:392552-435282 GCF_010015895.1 Lontra canadensis
ATATATATATATATATATATATATATATATATATATATATATATATACACACACATATGTGTATATGTATATATACATATATACATGATGGAATACTATGCAGCCATCAAAAGAAATGAAATCTTGCCATTTGCAACAGCGTGTATGGAACTAGAGAGTGTTATGCTGAGCGAAATAAGTCAATCAGAGAAAGACAATTATCATATGATCTCCCTGATATGAGGAATTTGAGAGGAAGGGTGGGGGGGATTGGGGATAGGGAAGGAAAAAAATGAAGCAAGACGGGATCAGGAGGGAGACAAACCATAAGAGACTCTTAGTCTTACAAAACAGACTGAGGGTTTGTGGGGAGAGGGGGTTGTGGAGAGGGTGGTTGGGTTATGTACATTGTGGGTGGTATGTGATATGGTGAGTGCTGTGAAGTGTGTAAAAACCTGATGATTCGCAGACCTGTACTCCTGGGGTAAATAATACATTATATGTTAATAAAAATATTTTTTAAAAAAGCTTTTGCACAGCCAAGGAAAAAATCAACAAAATTTAAAGGCAACCTACAGAATGGCAGAAGATATTTGTAAATGACATATCTGATAAAGTGTAATATCCAAAAGCCATAAAGAGCTTATTAAGCACAACACCCGAAAAACAAAAAAAAATGCAGTCAAGAAATGGGCAAAAGACATAGACATTTTTTTCCAAAGAAGATATCCGTGAGAACTAATAGACACATGAAAATATGCCCAACATCACTCATCATCAGGGAAATACAAATCAAAACCACAATGAGATACCACCTCACAACAGTTAGAATGGCTAAACTTAACTCAGGAATCAACGGATGTTGGCAAGGATGTAGAGAAAGAGGAACCCTCTTATACTGTTGGTGCGAATGCAAACTGGTGTGGTCACTGTGGAAAATAGTGTGGAGGTTCATCAAACTACCTTTTGACCCAGCAGTTGCACTACTAGGTATTTATCCAAAGGATACAAAAATACAGATCCAAAGGTGTACATGCATCCTGATGTTTATAGTAGCATTATAAGCAATAGCCAAACTATAGAGAGAGCCCAAATATCATCAATTGATGAATAAACTGATGAATAGATAAAGGAGATATTATATATATATATATATATATATATATGAATATTACTCAGTCATCAAAAAAGAATGAAATCTTGCCATTTGCAGTGATGTGGATGGAGGTAAAGAGTGTTACGCTGGGGCGCCTGGGTGACTCAGTGGGTTAAAGCCTCTGCCTTCGGCCCCATGATCCCAGGGTCCTGGGATCAAGCCCCACATCGGGCTCTCTGCTCAGCGGGGAGCCTGCTTCCCACACCCATCCCCGCCTGCCTTTCTGCCTACCTGTGATCTCTGTCTATCAAATAAATAAATAAAATCTTTTTTTAAAAAAGAGTGTTATGCTAAGCAAAATATCATTCAGAGAAAGATAAATACCATAGGATTACATATATATGTGCAATTTAAGAAACAAAACAGATGAACATATGGGAAGTAAGAAAGAGAGGGAAGCAAAGTATAAGAGAATCTTAACTATAGAGAATGAACTGAAGGTTGATGGAGGAGTAAGGGTGAGGGATTGATGAGGGTGTTACAGAGTGTGCTTGTTTTGATGGGCACTGGCCGTTATATGTAGTGTTGGATCACTAAGTTGTACTCCTGAAGTTAACTATAGAAGGGAAGGGCAAGATGGCATTGAAGTAGGAGACGCTGTTTCAACCAGTCCCCTAAAGTGAGCTAATTATCTACGAGAACACTCTGAACACCCATGAAATCAACCTGAGATGTAAGATTATACACTTCTGGATCGCTATGGGGAAGAAGACACCAGTGGAGAGGTAAAGCGGATGGGAATGATCAGACTGATATTGGAGGAAAAACAGAAGGGGGAGGGAGCCACCAGAACTGACCCACTGGAAAGTAATACCCAATACAAAAGTGCCCTGTGATTGCGGACAAGCATTAACTTGGAATCTGGTTAAAAGCACTCAAAAAGAGCAAAAGATCTTAGGGGCAACTGGTGGAATCAGGTGGTCACAGGCACAGGCCTAAGCCCATGGACCCAGGACGACCACTGCCAGCAACCACCAGTGCCACAGAGAGTGCAGCGAAGCCTCCAGGCCTTGGTCCTTGAGCCCCTGGCTTTCTGCTGTTTGCACCGGCCCTGGGCCAGGTGCACTCCAGGGAGTCTGATGTGTGCACCAGCTGGCACTCTCTAGAACCACAGCCTTTTGTGCTCTGCACACATGTGCAACTGGGGTCTGAACTGTGCTCCCCACTGGTTACCTGAAAGAGCTCCTTGTGGGCATTAGTGGACCCAGAGACCAGCTGAGAGTCTGAACACTCCCAGCCTGGGCTTGAAAAACTCAGCCCTATCTCTGGTTGGGATCTCTCAGGAGGCAGCTTTGAACCCTGAGGTATGGACCCCAGACAGCAGTCCTGGCAAAGGCAGCCACTGGAAGCTTCCTGGACCAATAGCACTCATGGCTTTAGTGGAATGGGGGTGCAGAGACAAGTGGGTGCTTTGGGCGACCCCTGAGACGGTGGCTGGGGATGTGCACTGCTTGTGGGAGGTTGCATGACTCAGCGGAGTTTGCAGAGGGGGTCTCTGTGTTCTGGACCACCCAGAGGAGAGCAGACTGAGGCTTCTCTCTGAGACAGAGGTCTGGGTACAGTTTGCTTTCCACTAAACATTGGAAAAGCTGCAAAAAGCTACCAAAGAACAAAATCCTCTAGAGAACAAAAGCCTGAAAAATTGGTTTCCATAGAGTCCAGCCCCTTGATAGGGGGCAGGAGGACTCAACCCAAGCAAGACTGACTGAAAAACAACGTGGCAGGCCCCTCCCCTAGAAAGCCAGCCAAAAGAATGAGAGGACAACCACCACAGGGTTCCCATAAAAATGTGAAACCCCAATCTCAGGGGAAAACAAGCTATTAAGCTCCCAGTATTACCCTAAAACCTGTATATTTCATAGATACAATTTTTATTTTTAATTCATTCTTTTTATTTTTTTAACCTACTTATCATTACAACTAGATATTCAATACAACATATCCCATAATAACCTTTTAATTTAAACTTTTTTTCATACATATACCTGTGTTTTTCTTTTGCTTTTTTATTTTTTTAATATACATATATAGATATAGGCTTCAAGGGAATCCTCTTTCCCTAATCAATACTACCCCTGTATATAAACCAGTTTTAATCTCCCTTTATCTCTGGAAAGTTGAGTCTTTTAACAAAAATATCAAGATACACCCAGGAAGAATCAAAATAACCTTCCTCACCCACATTGAGGATTTATAACTACTGTCCCATCTTTTTCTTCAGTCAGTGTTTCTGTGTATTTGTTTTTGTTCTGATATTATATAAATCTTATCCTTGAGGTTCATTTTGGCTGGGTTCTTTTTTTTTCTTGTCATTAACTTTTGTCAGTCTTTTTGTTTGTCCATTTTTTATTGTATACCTTATAAATCTTACCTTTGGGGCCCATTCTGGCTAGGTCTTCTCTCTCTTTCTCTTTGCCTATGGGTTATGGCAAAGGCAGTCCTAAGGGGAAATACATAGCTATCCAAGCCTCAAAAAAAAAAAAAAAAAAAAAAAGCAAAATCCAGAATACACCAGCTCTCTTTATACCTTAACGAACTTGAGAATCAACAACAAATTAAGCCAACCCCACACACAAGAAGGGAAATAATCAAGATTAGAGCAGAGATCAATGAGATAGAAACTAGAGATACAGTAGAAGATATCAATGAAACTAGAAGTTGGTTTTCTGAAAGCATCAATTAGATTGATAAACCACTGGTCAAACTAATCCAAAAGAAAAGAGAGAGGACCCAAATTAATAAAATTATGAATGAAAAAGGAGAGATCACGACTAACACCAAGGAAATAGAAAAATCATCAGAAATTATCATCAACAGTTATATGCCAATAACTTAAGGAAACTAAGCGAAATGGATGCATTCCCGGAAAAGTATAAACTTCCAAAACTGAATCAGGAAGAAATTGACAACCTGAATAGACCAATATCTAGTAACAAGATTGAAGCAGTGATCAAAAATCTCCCAAAAAACAAGAGCCCAGGACCTGATGGATTCCCTGGAGAATTCTACCAAACATTCAAGGAAGAAATCATACCTATTCTCCTGAAGCTATTTCAAAAGATAGAAACAGAAGGAAGACTTCCAGACTCTTTAAGCCAGCACTAACCTGATTCCCAAACCAGGCAAAGACCCGATAAAAAGAAAAATTTCAGACCAATATCCCTGATGAATATGGATGCTAAGATTCTCAATAAGATCCTAGCTAATGGGATCCAACAGTACATTAAAAAGATTATCCACCATGACCAGGTGGGATTTATCCGTGGGATACAAGGATGGCTCAACATTTGTAAATCAATCAGTGCAATAGAACAAATCGATAAAAGAAGAAAGAAGAACCACATGGTCCTCTCAATTGATGTAGAAAAAGCATTTGACAAGATACAGCATTCGTTCCTGATTAAAATGCTTCAAAGCATAGGGATAGAGGGAGCATTCCTTAACTTCATAAAATCTATCTATGAAATATCATCCTCAATGGCGAAAAGCTGACAGCCTTCCCTTTGAGATCAGGAACACGACAAGGATGTCCACTCTCACCACTGTTGTTCAACATAGTACTAGAACTCCTAGCAACAGCAATCAGACAACAAAATGAAATAAAAAAAAAATATTCAAATTGGCAAAGAAGAAGTCAAACTCTTTCTTTTCACAGATGAAATAATACTTTATATGGAAAACCCAAAAGAATCCACCCTCAAACTACTTGAACTCATACATCAATTCAGTAATGTGGCAGGATACAAAATCAATGTACAGATCAGTTGCTTTCTTATAGATTAACAATGAAAATATAGAAAGGGAAATTAGAGAATCAATTCCATTTAGTATAGCACCAAGAACTATAAGATACCTGGGAATAAACCTAACCAAAGAGGTAAAGGATCTGTACTTGAGGAACTACAGAACACTCATGAAAAAATTGAAGAAGACACAAAAAGATGGAAGACCATTCCATGCTCATGGATGAGAAGGATAAACATTGTTAAAATGTCCATACTGCCTAGAGCAATCTATACTCTCATTTTTTAAAAATTTTTTAAATTTCTTTTCAGCATAACAGTATTCATTGTTTTTGCACCACACCCAGTGCTCCATGCAATCCGTGCCCTCTCCAATACCCACCACCTGGTTCCCCCAACCTCCCAACCCCCGCCCCTTCAAAACCCTCAGATTGTTTTTCAGAGTCCATAGTCTCTCATGGTTCACCTCCTCTTCCAATTTCCCTCAACTCCCTTCTCCTCTCCATCTCCTCTTGTCCTCCGTGCTATTTGTTATGCTCCACAAATAAGTGAAACCATATGGTAATTGACTTTCTCTGCTTGACTTATTTCACTCAGCATAATCTCTTCCAGTCCCATCCATGTTGCTACAAAAGTTGGGTATTCATCCTTTCTGATAGAGGCATAATACTCCATAGTGTATATGGACCACATCTTCCTTATCCATTCGTCCGTTGAAGGGCATCTTGGTTCTTTCCACAGTTTGGCGACCGTGGCCATTGCTGCTATAAACATTGGGGTACAGATGGCCCTTCTTTTCACTACATCTGTATCTTTGGGGTAAATACCCAGTAGTGCAATTGCAGGGTCATAGGGAAGTTCTATTTTTAATTTCTTGAGGAATCTCCACACTGTTCTCCAAAGTGGCTGCACCAACTTGCATTCCCACCAACAGTGTAAGAGGGTTCTCCTTTCTCCACATCCTCTCCAACACATGTTATTTCCTGTCTTGCTAATTTTGGCCATTCTAATTGGAGTAAGGTGGTATCTCAATGTGGTTTTAATTTGAATCTCCCCGAAGGCTAGTGATTATGAACATTTTTTCATGTGTCTGATGGCCATTTGTATGTCTTCATTGGAGACATTTTTTAATATGATTGTCTGTTTTGTGTGTGTTGAGTTTGAGGAGTTCTTTATAGATCCTGGATATCAACCTTTTGTCTGTACTATCATTTGCAAATATCTTCTCGCATTCCGTGGGTTGCCTCTTTGTTTTGTTGACTGTTTCCTTTGCTGTGCAGAGGCTTGATTTTGATGAAGTCACAAAAGTTCCTTTTTCGCTTTTGTTTCCTTTGCCTTTGGAGACATATCTTGAAAGAAGTTGCTGTGGCTGATATCGAAGAGATTACTGCCTATGTTCTCCTCTAGGATTCTGATGGATTCCTGGCTCACGTTGAGGTCTTTTATCCATTTTGAGTTTATTTTTGTGTACGGTGTAAGAGAATGGTCAAGTTTCATTCTTCTACATATAGCTGTCCAGTTTTCCCAGCACCATTTATTGAAGAGACTGTCTTTTCTCCCACTGGATATTTTTTCATATTTTGTCGAAGATTATTTGACCATAGAGTTGAGGGTCCATATCTGGGCTCTCTACTCTGTTCCACTGGTCTATGTGCCTGTTTTTATGCCAGTACCATGCTGTCTTGGTGATCACAGCTTTGTAGTAAAGCTTGAAATCAGGTAACGACATGCCCCCAGTTTTATTTTTGTTTTTCAACACTTCTTTAGTGATTCGGGGTCTCTTCTGATTCCATACAAATTTTTGGATTATTTGCTCCAGCTCTTTGAAAAATACTGGTGGAATTTTTATCAGAATGGCATTAAAAGTATAGATGGCTCTAGGCAGTATAGACATTTTAACAATGTTTATTCTTCCAATCAAAGAGCATGGAATGGTCTTCCATCTTTTTGTGTCTTTTTCAATTTCTTTCATGAGTGTTCTGTAGTTCCTTGAGTACAGTTCCTTTACCTCTTTGGTTAGGTTTATTCCCAGGTATCTTATGGTTCTTGGTGCTAGAGTAAATGGAATTGATTCTCTAATTTCCCTTTCTGTATTTTCATTGTTAGTGTATAAGAAAGCCACTGATTTCTGTACATTGACTTTGTATCCTGCCACATTACTGAATTGCTGTATGAGTTCTAGTAGTTTGGGAGTGGAGTCTTTTGGGTTTTCCATATAAGGAATCATGTCATCTGCAAAGAGAGAGAGTTTGACTTCTTCATTGCCAATTTGGATACCTTTTATTTCTATTTGTTGTCTGATTGCTGTTGCTAGGACTTCTAATACTATGTTGAAAAAGAGTGGTGAGAGTGGGCATCCTTGTCATGTTCCTGATCTCAACGGGAAGGCTGCAAGCTTTTTCCCATTGAGGATGATATTTGCTGTGGGTCTTTCATAGATAGATTTTATGAAGTTCAGGAATGTTCCCTCTATCCCTATACTTTGAAGCATCTTAATCAAGAATGGATGCTGGATTTTGTCAAATGCTTTTCCTGCATCAATTGAGAGGACCATGTGGTTCTTCTCTCTTGTCTTATTAATTTGTTCTATCACATTGATTGATTTGCAAATGTTGAACCATCCTTGTAGCCCAGGAATGAATCCCACCTGGTCATGGTGGATAATCTTCTTAATGTGCTGTTGGATCCCATTAGCTAGGATCTTATTGAGAATCTTAGCATCCATATTCATCAGTGATATTGGTCTGAAATTCTCCTTTTTGGTAGGGTCTTTGCCTGGTTTGGGGATCAAGGTAATGCTGGCTTCATAGAAAGAGTCTGGAAATTTTCCTTCTGCTTCAATTTTTTGAAACAGCTTCAGGAGGATAGGTGTTATTTCTTCTTTGAAAGTTTGGTAGAATCCCCCAGGGAATCCATCAGGTCCTGGGCTCTTGTTTTTTTGGGAAGTTTTTGATCACTGCTTCAATCTCGTTACTAGATATCAGTCTATTCAGGTTATCAATTTCTTCCTGGTTCGATTTGGGGAGTTTATAGTTTTCCAGGAGTGCATCCATTTCATCTAGGTTGCTTAGGTTATTGGCATATAACTGTTGATAATAACTTCTGATGATTGTTTCTACTTCCTTGGTGTTAGTTGTGATCTCTCCCTTTTCATTCATAATTTTATGAATATGCTTTCTCTCTTTTCTTTTGGATTAGTGTAGCCAATGGTTTATCGATCTTATTGATTCTTTCAAAAAACCAGCTTCTAGTTTCATTGATATGTTCTACTGTATCTCTGGTTTCTACCTCATTGATCTCAGCTCTAATCTTGATTATTTCCCTTCTTAGGTGTGGAGTTGGTTTGATTTGTTGTTGATTCTCCAGTTCTTTAAGGTGTAGAGACAGCTGGTGTGTTCTGGATTTTTCAATTTTTTTTTTTTTAAAGATTTTTATTTATTTATTTGAGAGAGAGACAGTGAGAGAGAGCATGAGTGAGGAGAAGGTCAGAGAGAGAAACAGACTCCCCGCGGAGCCGGGAGCCCGATGCGAGACTCGATCCCGGAACTCCAGGATCATGACCTGAGCCGAAGGCAGTCGTCCAACCAACTGAGCCACCCAGGCGTCCCTGGATTTTTCAATTTTTTTGAGGGAGGTTTGGATGGCTATGTATTTCCCCCTTAGGACAGCCTTTGCTGTATCCCATAGGTTTTGGACCAAAGTATCTTCATTCTCATTGGTTTCCATGAATTGTTTCAGTTCTTCTTTAATCTCCTGGTTGATCCAAGCATTCTTAAGCAAGGTGGTCTTTAGCTTCCAGGTGTTTGAGTTCCTTCTGAACTTCTCCTTGTGATTGAACTCCAGTTTCAAAGCATTGTGATCTGAGAATATGCAGGGAATAATCTCAGTCTTTTGGTATCGGTTGAGTCCTGATTTGTGACCCAGTGTGTGGTCTATTCTTGAGAAGGTTCCATGTGCACTTGAGAAGAATGAGTATTCTGTTGTTTTAGGGTGGAATATTCTGTATATATCTACGAGGTCCATCTGGTCCAGTGTGTCATTCAATGCTCTTGTTTCTTTATTGATTTTCTGCTTCGATGATCTGTCTATTTCTGAGAGAGGCGTGTTAAGATCTCCTACTATTAATGTATTCATATCAATATGACTCTTTATCTTGATTAACAGTTTTCTTATGTAATTGGCTGCTCCCATATTGGGGGCATAGATATTTACAATTGTTAGATCATCTTGGTGAATAGTCCCTTTAAGAATGATGTAGTGCCCTTCTGTATCTCTGACTACAGTCTTTAGTTTAAAATCTAATTTATCTGATATGAGAATCGCTACCCCAGCCTTCTTTTGAGGCCCATTGGCATGAAAGATGCTTCTCCATCCCTTCACTTTCAGTCTGGGTGTATCCTTAGGTTCAGAATGGGTCTCTTGTAGACAACATATGGATGGGTCCTGTCGTTTTATCCAATCTGCAACCCTGTGCCATTTTATGGGCGCATTTAGGCCATACATATTGAGAATGATTATTGATAGATACATTTTTATTGACATCGTGTTACCTTTGAAGTCTTTCTTTCTGTAGATTGTCTATATATTTCTGTTCAATGCTATTCTAAGGATTTTTCCTCTTTTATAGAACCCCCCTTAATATTTCCTGCAGTGTCGGCTTGGTGGTTTCATAGTCTTTTAAGCCTTGCCGGTCTTGGAAACTCTTTATCTCTCCATCCATTTTGAATGTCAGTCTTGCTGGATAAAGTATTCTTGGCTGCATGTTCTTCTCATTTAGTACCCTGAATATATCTTTCCAGCCCTTTCTGGCTTGCCAGGTCTCTGTGGACAGGTCTGACATTATTCTGATGGGCTTTCCTCTGTAAGTAAGGAGCCTCTTTGTCCTAGCAGCTTTCAAGAGATTATACCTACAATTATGATTCCTCAATTTGACTATCTGGTGCCTTGATGTTTTTCTGGAATCTATCATCTTGTGTGGAGACCGTTTGGCCTCTAGTACATGAACGCTGGTTCCATTCGCAAGATTGGGAAAATTTTCATGAAGAACTTGTTCCACTATATCTTCTAGACTTCTTTCTTTCTCCTCCCCTTCAGGGATTCCAGTGATTCTGACATTGGAACGTTTCACGGCATCATTTATTTCCCTAATTCTGTTTTCATGGTTTCTAAGCTGTTTGTTCCAGGCTTCTTCTTGATCCTTTCTCTCTGTTTGTCCTCCAGATCACTAATTCTATCTTCTGTCTCAGTTACCCTAGCTTTGAGAGAATTTAGATTAGATTGGAACTCATTGAGAGCATTGTGAACCTCAGACCTGGTAGCTTTTAGCTCTGCCCTAACATTATTAACATCCTGTCTGGTCCATTTCAGCTCGGCCCTAATCAATTCCATTTGGTCATCCATGGCTTTCTTCAACCTAGCTATTGCCTGGATAATTGTTAGCCTGAATTCTCTTTCCGACATACTGTCTATGTCAATAGCTGTTAGCTCTGTTGCAGAAGGTCCATCCTCTGTATTTTTCTTCTGTTGGGCATTCCTCCTCCTAGTAATTTTGGTGAGAGATGACTGAACAGATGTAGCTGGTTGTATCGACCGTGATGAGTGTGGGTGCACCCTGGAACACTTCTGAGCAATCAGGATTCCCCACCCAAATGAGAGAAAAAAGAAAGGAAAAAGAAAAAAAAAGAGAGAGAGAGAGAGACAGGAAAGAAAGGGAAGATGAAAGAGAAGGTTCAGCTCAAATGGGCCCCAAGGTAAGATTTATGAGGTATGCAAACAAAAACAGACAAACAAAAAGACTGATAAAAGTATATAACAAGAGAAAAATATTATATATATGCAAATAAAGGAAGAACCTTCTCGAAAAGAACCCCAAGTGTAAGATTTATATACTATCAGGACAAACACAAAAACACAGAAACACTGGTGGAAGAAAAAGATGGGAGAGTGGTTATAAATTCTCAGTGTGGGCGAGGAAGGTTGTTTTGATTCTTCCTGGATGTATCTTGATATCTTTGTTAAAGGACTCAACTTTCCTAGGCTAAAGGGGGATTAAAAATTGGCTTACCTATAGGGGTAGTATTGATTGGGGAAAGGGGATTACTTTGAAGTTTAACTCTATATGAATATTAGAAAATAAAAATAAAAAAGGAATAAACTAGACTAAACTAAACTAAAATTTTAAAAAAATTCAAAAAATAGAAATGCAAAAGAAAAACACAGGTGTATGTATCAAAAAGTTCAGGTTAGAAGGTTATTATGGAATTTGATGTACTGGACAGCTCGCTGTGATGGTAAATAGGTTAAAAAATTATCTATAAAAAAATGAGCCAGAATAGTGGGAACAAATTAAAAATAAAAGTTGTCCTATGAAGTAGTGGTGGTGGTTCTCTTGTAGTCTTTTTTTTTTTTTTTTTTCCTTTCCTGGTTGGTTTTCTGGGGGAGGGGCCTGCCACGTGGGTTTTCAGTCAATGATGTTCCCTGAGTTAAGTCTTCCAGTCCCCCTCAAGGGGGTGGGCTCTGAGGAAACCGGTTTTTTCAGGCTTTTGTTCTCTGGAGGTTTTTATGTTTTTTCATCTTTTTTTTTTTTTACTCTCGCCTTGACCGCTTTTGATGGTTTTTGTATGTTTAGAGGAAAGCAAACTGCACCCCTGACCTCCCTCTCAGAGAGAAGCCTCAGTCTGTTCTTCTGTGGGTGTTGCAGAGCCCATATAAATCCCCCCTTGGCCGCTGGCAGAGCAGGTTCCGAGTCGCGGTCCCTGGGGACACAGGATCTTCTGCTTGTACCCAAAACCACGGCAGCAGCGGCGGCTGTCTGGGCAGCTCCAGACCACCAGAGAGGTTCCAAGCAGCGATCGCACACTGAGATTTTCTTGCTTGCGCCCGGGCTGGGAGTACCTGGTATTTCTGGGTCTAAGAGCGTCCGGCTTGCACGCACCTCTTTCAGGGGAGAGTCTGGGGCACGCATCTTAGGCTCTGAAACAATGGCACATGTCAAAGAGTGCCGCTGGGCCTTTGTACCTCTCTCAGGGGAGGATGAGGGGCGCGTGCATCTCAGGCTCTGTGTGGCTCCCATCCCCTCAGAGGGGCCAGAACCCACGCAATCTTGGGCGCGCTGGCGGCTCAGGGACCAAGACCTGTTTTCTCCACCGCACTCTCTCTGGCTCCGCTCCAGGGGAGGCTGTCCTGGGACCAGGGACTTAAGCCCCTGTCCCTAGCCGCCCTGATTCCCACAATTCCCCCCCTCCCCCACCCCGCGCGCTCTTTTGCTCTTTTGGAGTGCTTTCAACCAGTCTCCAAGTTAATGCTGGTCCCCAGATGCAGGGCACTCTTGCTCATATTAGGGGTATTACTTTCCAACCGGTCACCTCTGGTGGCTCCCTCCCCCTTTTGTTTATCTTCCGATATCAGTCCACCTTTCCCACTCTGCTTTACCTGCCCACTGGTGTCTTCTGCCTGTGTAGAGATCCAGATGTGCATAATTCTGATCTCAGGCTGATTTCATGGGTGATCGGAGTTCTTAGGTAGGTAATCAGCTCACTTTAGGGTACAGGTTGAAAAGGCACCTCCTCCTACTTCCCCGCCATCTTGTCCCCTGTGAGGGTATATTTTGATGGATAAATAAAATTAACCACAAACTGCTTTAAAAAAATAAAGATTAAAATTAAAAATCAATAGAGGGCACCTGGGTGGCTCAGTGGGTTAAGCCGCTGCCTTCGGCTCAGGTCATGATCTCAGGGTCCTGGGATCGAGTTCCACATCAGGCTCTCTGCTCAGCAGGGAGCCTGCTTCCCTTCCTCTCTCTCTGCCTGCCTCTCTGCCTACTTGTGATCTCTGTCTGTCAAATAAACAAATAAAATCTTTAAAAAAAAAATCAATAGAATAGATGAATGAAGCCAGAAGTTGTTCCTCTGAAGAGATCAAAAAAAATTGATAAACTTCTAACCAGACTCATCAGAAAGAGCCAGAGAGAGAGCCCAGAAATGAAAGAGGTGAAATAATGACAAACGCCACAAAAATACAAATAATTGTAAGAATATATTATAAGGACATTATAACCCAACAAACTGGAACTGGATGTGGTAGGATATAAATCAATATAGTCCTATAAATATAAACTACTAAAACAGGGTAGGAAGAAGTAGAACATTTTAATAGACTGATAAGCAGGAATAAATTTGAATCACTAAACAAGAAACTCACAACAAATGAAAATCCAGGATGAGACATCTACACAGATAAATTTTACCAAACATTTAAAGAAGAATTAATACTTGCTCTTCCCAACTATTAAAAAAAAAAATAGAAGACAAAGGAAAACTTCCAAATTCCTCCTGAGGTCGGTATCAGCCTGATAGCAAAACCTGGTAAAGACACAACAACAAATGAAGAATAGGCCAATATCTCAGATGAATTAAATGCACAAGTCCTCAAAAAAATGTTAACAAACTGAATCTGACAATAGAGTAAAAAAAGTCATCCACCACGATCAAGTGGGATTTATTCCTAGGATACAAGGGGGTTCATATTTGCAAAACAATATATGCAATATGTGACATCAGAGAAAGGATAAAAACCATATGACGACTTCAGTAGATGCAGGGAAAGCATTTGACAAAGTACAACACCCATTCATGATAAAAACTCTAAACAGAGTATGTCTGGAGGAAACCTATCTCAGCATAGTAAAAGCCTTATGTATCAAACCCATAGTGAACTTCATATTTAATGAGGAAAAACTGAGAGCTTTTCTCCTAAGTTCAGAAACAAGACAAAGATGTCCACTTCACCATTTTTATTCAAAATGGTACTGGAAGTCCTAGCCACAGCAATCAATAACAAAAAGAAATAAAGGGCATCCAAATTGGTAAGGAAGAAGTAAAACTCACTACTTGCTGATGAAATGATCCCATATACAGAAAACCTTAAAGACCACCACAAAACTACTAGAACTGATGAATGAATTCAGTAAAATTGCAAGATACAAAATTAATGTAAAGAAATTTGTTGCACTTCTGTACACTAATAATGGAGTGGCAGAAAAAGAAATAAAGAAAATAATCTCACTTACAATTTCAGTAAAAACAATGAAATATCTAGGAATCAACTTAACCAAAGAAGTGAAAGACCTGTACTCTGAAAAATTACAAAACATTGATGAAAAAAGTTCAAGATGACACAAAAAAATGGAAAGACATTCTATGCTCATGGACTGGAAGAACAAATGAATTCCACATATGAGTGAAATCATATGGGATTTGTCTTTCTCTAACTGCCTTATTTTGCTTTGCAGTATACTTTCTACCTGCATCCACATAGTTGCAAATGGCAAGATTTCATCTTTTTATGGCTAAATTATATTCCACTGTATATATATATACACCATTCCTTCTTTATCCAACTATCTATCCATGGATACTTGGGCTGCCTCCATGATTTGGCTATTATAAATAATGGTGCTATGGGAGTACATGTAACCCTTTGAATTAGTGTTTTGTATTTTTTTTTTCAAGCTGAAATGAGTTTTTTTTTTTAATTTCTTTTCAGCATAACATAATTCATTGTTTTTGCACCAGTGTTTTGTATTTTTGTGTAAATACCCAATAGTGCAATACCTGGATCGTAGGATAGTTCTATTTTTAACTTTTTGAGGAAACTCCATACCTCCATACTATTGTCCGTAGAGGCTGTAGCAGTTTGCATTCTACCAACAGTGTACAAGTCTTCCTTTTTCTCCACATCCTTGCCAATTCTTGCTGTTTCTTGCATTTTGGGTTTTAGTCATTCTGACAGGTGTTAGGTGATATGTCATTCTAGTTTGATTTGCATTTTTCTGATAATGATTGATATGCAACATCTTTTCATGAGTCTGTGGATCATCTGGATGGCTTTTTTGGAGAAATGTCTCTTTGTTTCTTTTGCATATTTCTAATCGAATTATTTGGTTTTGTGCTATTGAGTTATATAAGTTCTTTATATATGTTAACATAAGATATATATATATATGTGCACATATATACATACACACACACATATATAAGCATGTATGTATCTTTATCAGATATATCATTTACAAATATCTTCTCGCATACTGTAAGCTGCCTTTTACTTTTGTTGATTCTTTCCTTCACTGTGAAGAAAGTTTTTATCTTGATGAAGTCCTAATAGTTCATTTTTGCTTTCATTTCCCTTTTCTCAGGAGACAAACCTAGAAAAATGTTGCTATGACCAATGTCAGAGACATTACTGCTTAAGCTCTCCTCTAGGATTTTTATGGTTTTAAGTCTCACATTTATGTCTTTAGTCCATTTTGAGTTTATTTTGGGGTATGATGTAGAAAGTGGTCCAGTTCCATTCTTTTGCATGTAGAAACAAGATTTTCCAACACCATCAGTGGAAGAGACCATTCTTTTCCCCATTGTATATTCTTTTCTATAATTTACTATAATTTTTAAAGCATGTATTTTAATTTAAAATTTTCAGTAAAAGTTGATTATCTAAAATAAAGTAGAGATATCTGTATTTACGAGTCAGGAATTTCAGTTTCCAAGTTTATTTTCCTTTATATTTAATACTTTTATTGATGATATAAATTGTGATCAGCTTGTATTCAGACCTCTTTCTATTTCATGAGTGTATATATCTAAATGTTATTAAATGTTTAAACAAAAAATATGAAAAAACATGAAAAAGCTTTTTTCCAATTACAAATTGATCATATAGAAATAGTATACAAGATGTAATTCTGAGACAAACAGGAGCACTTTTTTCTTGGCACTTTAGTCTTTTGTTAAAGACTAAACTGTTAAAAAACTTTTAAAATGTACTTAAAGGAGTCCACGTAGCCAATCTTTCAGCCTCAATTCATGTTTTAGTTTATATTTGAAGACAAATCCCTTATTTTTGCTTTTGTCATTTTGTTGCATGGGTATTTTTCTGTGTGCTGGTTCAAGGGTATCATTCTAATTCTAGGGCATTATCATTAGCATAAAACAATGACAAAGTATTTAATCATTTCCTTCTCCTAATAACCACAGAGCTATCTATACCAAAAATATCAGAAATGATAAAAAATACTTTATACTCCTTTTTTGAAAAATGGAAAGTTAAGAAAAGATACCCTGAAAATTACTTTAACACTTGTAAAGTAAGCACAGAGCATCATCTGTAAAGTCTGACTAAACTTCAAATGATATATTCATATAACTTAACAGCAATAAACAAAATGCATTGTTTATTGCTTGAAAATGCAATAAACAAAAATAAACTTCTGCTTTCTGGTATGTAAAGAACTTGGCAGTCATCACTTGCATCTACAATAAGAATATTTACAATAAGAATAAAGCTGAACAAGGGTGCCTGGGTGGCTCAGACATTAAGTGTCTGCCTTCAGCTCAGGTCATGACTCCAGAGTGCTGGGATTAAGCCCCACATTGGGCTCTCTGCTGGGCAAGAAGCCTGCTTTTCCCTCTCCCACTCCTCGTGCTTGTGTTCCCTCTCTCACTGTGTCTCTTTCTGTCAAATGAGTGAATAAAATCTTAAAAATAAATAAATAAATAAAGTTGAACAAACTGAAATCCAACCTCTCTTACATTCATCAAAGAACTGAGATCATAAGACAAAATATTGTCATGGAAATTGAAGAAAAATACAGTTATAGAGAACTACAACCTAATCAGGCACAGAAGCCCATAGCTTAAGTCAGTATATTTAAAGTGTAATTGATGAATTTCTGGACTCTTTTTGTGGACTAGATTAAGATCTTAAAACTTGGAAGGAGCACACTCTTAAGGAAGTGCCTGCACTTTCCATAGTTTTTCTTGAAACAACCCTACCAGTTTTTTACTGTGAATATCAGGGGAAAATCCTGTAATGCTTCCCACAAGGGAAGAAGAAAACTAACCATTTTCAAAAAATATCTAGAGCTTTCTTCCCCTTAAACAATGCCTGCTCTCAAAGAAATTATTTTACCATAGCCTAACATAAGAGGATTTTTACCAAAACCTAACCAGTCTTGGGAAGGAAACACCCAAGTCCAGCCCTCTTTAGATTTTGACAAAGAGGAAGGAAAATACGTAATTCAGGCCCACTAAAAGACTAAAACCTAATTATAGGACTGCAGAAGGCCTGCTCTCCTCCTATGCATTATTACAACATTTATTAGGCTCCTGCATAACAGCAGGGGATTAGAGCTGAAAGAATTGAAAGCCTCAGAGCATATTTATGGAGTCTATTGATAACCCAAGACAAAAGAGAAGACAAAAACAAGGACAGAAAAAGAAATTTTAGCCTCTAACATCACAGCTACAGCAAATAGTAAACAGTCTTACTCTTAGCCAGATAAACATAAAAGCTTACACTAAAGAGCAATCCACCTCAGCATCTTTCATCTATTATAAAAATAATAATTATATATATATTTGTTTACTGTTAAAAAATTACAGGCAAAATGGTCTGATGAAACAAAGTAAGCGTCTGAACTAGACTCACAATGGGCAGAGATTTTGGAATTTATCAAACTTTGAGTTTGGTTAATATACTAATGGCTTTAATCAGTGAAGTTTAACATATGTCAATAGAAACTTCCAAAAGTTAAGTGCAAAGATATAAATGAATAAAAACAATGGAATAGAATATACAAGAACTGTGGAATAATTACAAAAGGAATAACATACACATAATGGGGATATTAGAAGAAGGAAGAGAGAGAACAAATACTTGAAGAAATAATGACTCAGAATTCTCTAAATAACAGACACTTCAGATCTGAGAGCTCAGAAAACATCAACTTTGAAACATGCCAGAGAATGTACACCGAAGGTGTATTATATTAAAACTTCAGAAAATCAGAAGCAAAGAAAATATCTTGAAAGAAGTCAGTGGTAGTGATGTTAGATATGAAACCTTAGATATAGAGAAACAGGGCAAGAATTACTTTGGACTTCTCTTCAGAAACCATTTAAGCAAGAATAAAGTAAAATGAAATATTTAATATAGAAAGAAAAACCTCACCAAAATAGATTTTGCATAATATATACAACTTTATGCCTACAAATTTGATAACCTAGATTAAATGAACCAATTTCTTAAAAGATGCATTCATTAAACACACAGAAAGACAAATATATAATCTAAATAGGCCAATATCTATTAAATTAATTAATCAATAATTAATAATCTTTCCAAAAACTGCTCCAGGCCAATATGGTTTCACTGGTGAATTCTACCAAAAAAATTAAGGTGGAAATGACACCAATTCTATACAATCTCTTTCATAAAATACAGCAGAGAAAATAATTCCTATCTTGTTCTCTGAGTTCAGCATTAGCCAACTAAAATCAGGCAAAGACATTACAATTCAGAAAAGGTACAGAATATGTGAATGTAAGTGCATTATCCCCTCAACAAAATACTAGCAAATTGAATCCAAATATGTATAAAAGAAATTATGTGTCATAACCAAGTGGGATTTATGCCTAGAATGCAAGGCGACTTCAATATTGAAAATCAACTGATGAAATCAATGACATTAACAGGTTAAGAAGAAAACCATACAATCATATCAATAGATAGATAGGGTGCCTGGTTGGCTCAGTGAGTTAAAGCCTCTGCCTTCAGCTCAGGTCATGATCTCAGGGTCCTGGGATGGACCCCCCCGCATCAGGCTCTCTGCTCAGCAGGAAGCCTGCTTCCTCCTCTCTCTCTGCCTGCCTCTCTGCCTACTTGTGATCTCTGTCTACCAAATAAATAAATAAAATATTTTAAAAAATAGATAAAATGCATTTGACAAAATCTAACATGGATTCACACACAAAAAACTCTCAGGAAATAAGTTATAGAGTGGACTTCCTCAACTTAATAAAGAACATCTATAGACAATTGACAGCTAACTTCCCACTTAATGCTGAAACTAAATGATTTTTCTCAAGAACTGGAAGTCCCAGCTAAATGCATCAGAACAATCAATCAATCAATCAATGGCACATAGATTTGGAAGGAAGAAATAAAGTATCTTTTTTCATAGATGATATTATTTTCTGCATCCAATAACTGACCAAAAAGAACTATCTGGAACTAAAAAGTGAATACAGCAAGATTGCAAGATACAATGTTATTATATAAAACTTAATTACCCAGGGTGCTTGGGTGGCTCAGTCATTAAGTGTCTGCCTTCAGCTCAGGTCATGATCCCAGGGTTCTGGGATCAAGCCCCACATCGGGCTCCCTATTCAGCGGAAAGCCTGCTTCTCCTTCTCCCACTCTCCCTGCTTGTATTCCCTCTCTCGCTGTCTTTCTCTTCGTGTCAAATAGACACAAATGTGTCTATATTGTGTTGTGTTAAATAAATAAAATCTTAAACACACACACACACACACACACACAACTTAATTATCCTCCTAAACCAGCAAAGGACAACTGGAATTTGAAATGAAAAAACACAAGGGTGCCTGGGTGACTCAGTCAGTTAAGTGTCTGACTCTTGTTTTCAGCTTTGGGTGGTGAGATTGAGCCCCGTTTCAGGATCCACTTAAACTCTCTCTCTCCTTCTCCCTCTGCCCCTCCACAACCCTCCCTCTAAAAACCAAACACCAAAAACCGAAAACACACAGTAGTACTTACAATGAAATACTTAGGAATGCATTTAACCAACTATGTACAACTATGTACAAAATCTATGTGAGAAAAACTACAATATTCAGATAAAATAAATCAAAGAACTAAACAGATGGAGATATTCCATGTTAATAAATATAATTCTCAATATTGTTAAGATGTCATTTCCAACTGATTTGATCAATAGATCCATTCAGTCTCAATCAAAATCACAGAGAGTTATTTTGTAGATACCACCAAATTGATTCTAAAATTTATATGGAAATGTAAAATGTCCAAAATAGTCAACCCAATATAAGTCAGTCTATCTAAGTCAGTCAATCTAAGTCAGAAGACTAGCATTTATCTAATGCCAAAAATTGCTACAATGCTACAGCAATCAAGCCAGTGTGGTGCTGGAGAAAGAATCAACCAAAAAATTAATGGAACAGCATACAGAGCCCAGAAATAGACTCATACAAACATTGTCAACTGATTGTTGGCCATGGAACAAAGACAATTCAATGAAAAAAAGACAGTCTTTTCAACATTGTCAATAGAATATTTAGACAACCACATGCAAAATACATTATATATGTGTATAAACACACACACACCTTACACATCTCACAAACAACTCAAAATGGATCATAATTCTAAAAACAAAATGTAAGCTTTATATAAAACTTCTATATTATAACATGAAAGACAATCTAGGTGATTTTGAGTTTGGTGATGAATTTTTAGAAACATCAAAGCACAGTCGATGAATGAACAAATTGGTCAGTTTGACATCATTAAAATTAAAAACTTCTGCTATGTGAAAGTGTAAAGTTTTTCCGGTGAGATAAACACAACACCAGGCAAAGTGGGTGCAAGGCAAGATTTATTAAAGGCATCTCCGGCAAAGTTTCAGGGCTCAGGAGGAGGGGAGCCAGGAATGATGCGCCGGGAGGAGGTGGGCACCCTCGGGTGAGGTTCCCCGACTCTGGAAAGCAGAGTGGCGGAAGTCGCGCCCAAGGCAGGGAGGAGGGGGCTTTTAAGGGGTCTCGAGGGGAGCTCAGGGGTCTTTTGGCAAGTTTCCCTTATTCGGATATTTCTCCTGCTCGTTGGGGTCCCATTGGTCCATAGGAGCCGGGGGCGGGGGTTTCAGATTCCTGCTTGGGTCTTTGTTCTCCTGTCCAAGCTCAGGTCTTGCGGCGGGAACTTTTGCCATCTTAAGTAGCCCTTTCTGCCAGCCCAACAGAAAGAATGTCAAGAGAATGAAAAGACAAGTCGCAGACTGAGAGAAAATATTTGCAAAGGTCATATCTAGTAAAGGAATTTTATCTAAAATAAACAAGAACTCTTAAAAGTCAACAATAAGAAAATAAACAATCCAGTAAAAAATGGATGAAAGAGTTGAACAGATACTTCACAAAATAAGATATACTTATGGCAAATAGGTATATGAAAAGAAGCCCAGCATCACATGTTATTACAGAATGCCAATTATGAGATGCCGCCACATATCTATTAGAATGGCCAAAATCCAATGCACTGACCACACCTAATGCTGGTGAGTATATGGAGCCAGGGAAACTCAGTCATTTTAGGTAAGAATGCAAAATGATACGTTCACTTTTAGAGGAAAGTTTGACAGTTTCTTATCAGCTTAAACACAGTTTCCACTATCTAATCCAGCAATTGCTCCCTTGCTACTTACTCAATTGATTTCAAATCTTATGTTCATACAAAAGCCTACACACACACACACACGCACACACACACACGAGTTTTATTTTGTGATTGTAAACACTTGAAAGCAACCAAGATGCTTTTCAATAGAAGAGTGTATAAACAATCCGTGTACATCCATATAAAGGAATTTTATTCAGCTATAAAAAATATAAATGAGGTATTAAGCCACAAAAAGGGAGAAAGCTTAAATGCATGTTCTAACTGAAAGAAGTCAGTCTAAAAATACTATTCACTATATGATTTTAACTCTATGACATTCTGGAAAAGGCAAAACTATTGAGACAATGGAAAGATAAATGGATGCCAGGAGTTCAGGAGGGGAAATTCAGAAGGGAGAGGCACACATTGTTAGGGCAGTAAAACTGTTCTTTATGGTTTAGGGCTATGAGACTGCTATGATAATGTAATAGTGGATGACATTATTCATTTGCCAAAATCCATAGAACTGTACAACACAAAGTGACTGCTGGTATCAATGTGGACTTTATGTAGTAATACTATATCATTCATTAATTGCAGAAAATGTACAACACTAATGTAAGATGTTAATAATAGGGGATACAGTGTGTGGAGTGATGAGAAGGGATATATGGCAACTCTGCTTTCTGCTCAAGTATTTTATAAACCTAAAACTACTCTAAAAAAGTCTACTGGAAATTTCTTTTCGTGTCCTTAGGTCTCAAATTTCTTTAAAATGTGAGGTATGCATGCATTAATTTTGAAAGGAAATTTACTGGTGGAACTCCAAAGTTGACAATAGTGATTTTCTTATTTTGGGTTGTATGTATTTTCATGTATTACTAGTGTAATTTTGAGCAGCTAGCTTACCCCACCTCTACTCCCCAGATAAACTCTGCCAAGATATGACTCCTACGTTAATTCTTGCTCCATTTTCTAGTATTTGTTATATTGCACAAGCAGTATTCACAAGAGATACTTGTGTGTACCCGGGAAACTTGATTTTAAAAGGTATACTTCTGGAGGGGCAGTTAACTCTCCCTAACCATCTTTCCACCACCACCACCACCAACTTGCTGCTCCAGTTTTTATACTATGTATTAAAAATAAACTCAAACTTTCAGAATACTAGTAAAATGAGCATCATATACATATTACAACAGTTTTAACAATTCTTAACTTAGCCATATTTTTCTAATTGTTTTGCTGAATTTTAGAAAGTAAATTATAAATATGATTTAATAATCAAATATTTCTTTCTTAAAATGTTTTAAGTTTTTATTTAAATCCAGTTAGTCAACGTATAGTGCAATACTGGTTGGAGGAGAAGAATCTAGTGACTCATCACCCACCCACACCAACCCACCCTTCCCCCAACACACAACACCCAGTGTTCATCACAACAAGGGCCCTCCCCAACACCCATCACCTATCCAGGCCATCTCCCGCCCACCTCCCCCTCGCCCCCGCCCCCACCCCAGCAACTCCCAATCTGCTCTCCATACTCAAGAGTCTCCTATGGTCTGCCTTCTCTCCCTTCTTCTTCTTTTTTTTTTCCCCCTTCGCCCGTGCCCTTCAAACTCCACATATTTCTGTATGTATCTTCAAAAATAAGAACAATTTCCTCCACCCTCCAAAAATGAAATACACTAACCAAAGTAATGGTAATTCTCTTCTGTATTTCTAATATCTAGTCTATATTCGCTTCTCCAATTGTAGTCTCTTGCAACTGTTGTTTTTTCCCCACTAGCATCCAATCGAGAATCATGCTTTGCAATATGTTGTCTGGTCACAAGGTTAAAGTCTAAAGCACAATATCTGAGGATTCAGGAAGTTTCCAAAGTTCAGATCTCATTGTCATGTCCCAACTCACTAACTGAGGAGGAAACGCTTCTAAAATTACTTCCTGCGGTCTCAAAGTTTTATGGGAAATGTAGTCTTAAATGTTATGGGCCTACCGCACAGCACTCTGGGAACGGGACTTGGGGCCTTTTTCTACGCAAGCGCATAGCCAACCTTGTTTCTTTCAGCCCGTCTTCTCTGGTTGAAAAAGGACACGAACTCGGCTTCTTTGGCTGTCTACGGGAGTGGAGGCTTTGCACTGGGGGTGGGAGCACTGGGAACACGGCTCCGGGAGGCCTGGGGCCCTGCCAAATCCGGTAAGTTTGTGTGCAGCTTGCGCGAGAGGGAAGTCCCGGGAATTTCCTGGTGGATCCTCCCCTCCCCCAGTCCCTGTGTGCTTGAGATGTCGGTTCCCGCTTGCTTCCGTGGCGCAGGCGGGGCTGCGGCCCCTGTCAGGGGAAGGTACTCCTCGCGGACGCCGAGTGCGGAGACTGCAGGCAGTGAGAAGGGAATCCACCTTCATAAAAATGTTTTCGACGAACATGAGGCTACTAACAGCTTTTGGAATTACTCTGAGAAGATGTCATCTGCAAAGCTTTTCGTCAAGTGCTTGTAAAAATCGGTGTGTAAACTACTATCACAAGACACTTTGTTTCCTTTGGTATTTTACTTAAGCCTCACAATTTCCCTTATAATTATGCCGTTTTAAAAAGTGAAAGTTTACTGGAGGCCGAATAATATACACCAGGGCACAAGCTAGTAGGTGGGCGAGGTTGGATGTAATTACAAGTAGGTTGTACTCCCTACATAGTCTTGCTCTCAGCATCCTTTCTGCCCCAAACCCAGATTTGCAACCTTCGGAGCTCTTAGAAGCATAGCCTGCCCCCAGATTTCCAGAGATGTGATTGTGAAGTGAATATGGACAGAATCTCACAGTGTGGTAAAATATATCCTGGGATTTGTGGATTCTTTTCAGAGCCCCTGGTCAAGAGATTCTTGAACTTTATTGCACCTTGTAAGCTGTCTCCATCCTCAAAGGCACAGTCTGATAATCTAATAATGCAGTGCTGGCCAATAGAAAGATAGTGGAAACTATAATTTAAAAAAAAATTTTCAGTAGCAATAATAAAAAGAAAGAGATGAAATTAGTTCTATTGATGTGTTTAACTCAGTATATCTGATACTTTATTATTAACCACACTTCAGGTGTAGTAGTTGCATTCAGCTAATGGCTACGTTACTGGGTAGTACACTTATATTGGATTCCAAAGTCAGGTTTAGAGTGCTAAATGGAAGTTTCAAATATGGTGAATTTGTTTCTCAGACCCAGATCCCAGCCCCTCTCTAGTAAAGTAACTTAAGACTTGAAAAAAAGGGCCTTAGAACAACCATCATTTAGAAGAATAGCTCTTCTGACAGATTGCTCACTGGAGGTTCAGAGCAGAGGTAGAAATTTCAAGAAAGGCACAGGTCCTGACTTGCTCCACCACAAGCAGTTTTTGATCCCTGTTAAGCATGAGATGAGTCAGACTTGATGATCACACACAGAAACCATCACAAACTGTGTGACAGTGGGCACTGGACCAGCTTGCAGAAGGTGGTAACCTGAGGTTGAAAGGGATGGGTGGCTCTCAGGTTGTGCAGGAAAAGGCACTTCACTGGATGGCAGGTAAGGACATGATGCCCAGGGAAGGTATAAGCAGCCAGAGCTGATGAAATCCGAAACAGCACCCAGTTTCCTTCACTCTCCCCTCATTCTTTCCAGATTCTGATCTGCCGTCATACCATGTCCATTACCACATGTGGCATCTAGAGTTACGCTCATATTCCCTCTTTCCTAAGTTTAGGGAATGACAAAAGAATAGTAGAACAAAAGTTTTCTTTTCTTTGGAAGCTCAAAATGTTGGGCCTGAAATGAATGATTTTTGTAAAGAAACCCAGGGTAGAAGTAAGCACTTAAGCACAGTCCTGTTTATTTACACAGTTAAGTACTATAGGCATCTTACTAAAAAGTCTGTTTTAGAATTTGCAACCAAGTTAGAACAAAAAGTTAGGAAAAATATTTCTTTGATAAAGCATCCCATCTTTATTTTGAAGTTTTCTGGGGAAGCTCTAACTCAAGGTGTAAAGGCAACACAAATTTGATTAACAATCCCATCTTAAGTAGGTTTTTTTTTTTAAAAACAAACAAACATTAGTTTAAATGAAGGTAGAAGGTTTTACCTTTGTATACCTGAATTTGCTTAACCAATATCCTTTTGTTTCATTTTGTGTTTTTTTTGTTTTTGTTCTTACTTAGTCAGAAGGGGACATAAATTGTTAATTCATTGACATATGAGTTTCCCTGCAGTGAAAATGCAAGGTCAAGCCTCTGTAATCATATCTCAGATGCAGTTGTTCAGGTATTACCTCTGTGTGGTCCTTCTTGTTCCCTCTCAAGAATGTCAAAAGAATATTCTTCTATAGGGAAACCTTTTTTCCAGCTGATGTTACGAAATTTTTAGGTAAATGAAAATAGTTGTAAGGCAGACCAGGTTTCTTATCACCCTATTTCTCCTTCCTCTTTCCCAGCTGAGCCTTTTCATTTCTTTACATTCTTCAAGGAGCAGCAGAAAATGAACATGGTGCGGGTAAGTTCTATTTTTAATAGTCTATTTTATAGTAGATTTTATAAGGGTTTTAGAGTCTATTAACATGAAAAAGTAGAAATAGAAATGAATCAGATGCATTTAGATGCAAAGGTGGCGTGTGGATATGAAATTGGAGCTCCAAATTTATTTCTGAATTTTGGTAGCCATGTCAAACAAACTGTACTGCTTTAAAGGTTGGCATGGATGAGAAGATTAAGCAAACCAATACCTCATAGAATGTTAAAACATTTCAAGTTAAAAATGATCTTTATTTTTTGAGTAGGTGATTTAGTTAACTTTTCAGTAATAATTCTAAAATAATCTAGAACATTGTCTCTACTTGTTCTTCAATAAAAGTAGAAGATGTAATGTTAAATGTGAACTTGGTCAGTTCTGTTTTCCAGAAACTCAAACATTTTTTCTGCTAAATCAGCTGAATATCCCTTAAAATTACTCTCCATAAATATTTTGAGTACCCATGATATTCAGGTTGCTCAGGAGTTTAAAATCATAATGCTTTGGTTTCTCTCCCCACTTGCCTGTTATATCTGGTGACCAGAGGCTTGATTATAATCAACTCCATTGGGTCTTGTCTAATTATTTCTGTAGCATTTGCCTCTACTTCTCACTCTGTCCTTCTGGCAAGTTTCTTTGGTAGTGACCATGACACACTCCAGTGGCCCCCTCCTTACAGTGCTGATATCTTTTTGGAGTCATCTCTTTCCCTTGTCATTTTACGTGGTTCATTCCCAGTTTCTGACCTTGGCACTTTAATCTGCTCTATTAGTCTTAGATTGGTTTCATTGTCTTTATTTTTTTTTAAGCTTTATTGAGATTCAGTTCACATGCCATGCTGTTCACCTATTTAAAGTGTAGAATTCAAGTGTTTTAATATACCCACAGACTTGTGCAAATAGGACCACAGTCAATTTTAGAACAGTTTCATCATCTTAAAAAGCAACTCTGCATTTTATCCCCTCTCATCTGCTCATTTCCCAAGCCCCAAGCAACCACTAATCTGTTTTCTATCTGTATAGATTTGCTGAACCACTCCCTGTATTATTTCTTATAGGGCACTTCTGCTGTGACAAATTTTGTTTATCTGGGAAGGTTTTAATTTTTCTGTTTTTGCTGGATATACAATTCTTGGTTGACAACTTTTTTTCCCAGCACTTATTTATTATATATCATTTCACTGTCTTCTGTCCACCATGGTTTCTGATTAGTAATCTGCTTTTAATACTATTGTACATGATGAGTCACTTCTTTCATGCTGCTTTCAGTATTGTTTCTTTGTCTTTATTGCTTGATACTATCCCATATTTTATTTTTTTGTCATTATTTTTCTGTTTTCTCACACTATGTAATTTCAATGGGCATATTGTTTAGTCTGTTCATTCTTTCTTTCACCTGTTCAGATCTGCTGTAGAATCCTTTTGGTGAAATTTTGATTTAGTTATTATTATCAACTCTTGAGTTTCTATATAGTTTCTATTTGTTGTTAAAATTTCTATCTCTTTATTGATATCCTTCATTTAGTGAAACATATTTTATTTTCCTTTAGTCCTTGGACTTTTTTTCCTAGATATTTGACCATATTTAATATGGCTGATTTAAGGTTATTGTCTAGTAAATTCAATGTCTGCTTCCTTAAGAGCATTTTCTATTGATTATACCTTTTCTGCATATGGGCCTTTCCTGTTTCTTCCCTTGTTTACTAAACTTTTTTTGTTGAAAATAGGACATTTTAAATAGAAGAATGTGCCAGTTCTAGAAATCAGAATTTCTCCCCTCCACTGGGGTCATTGTTGAAATTTATTTGTTCAGTGACTTCTTTTTTTTTTTTTTTTTTAATTTTATTTTCTATAAACATATATTTTTTTCCCCAGGGGTACAGGTCTGTGAATCTCCAGGTTTACACACTTCACAGCATTCACCATAGCACATACCCTCCCCAATGTCCATAATAACCCCACCCCCCCAACCCCCCACACCCCAGCAACCCTCAGTTTGTTTTGTGAGATTAAGAGTCACTTATGGTTTATCTCCCTCCCAATCCCATCTTGCTTCATTTACTCTTCTCCTACCCCCTTAACCCCCATGTTGCATCTCCTCTCCCTCATATCAGGGAGATCATATGATCTCCAGCTCCTTTAGGTGTAGGGTTAGGTTGTGTACCTGAGACCTTTCTTGTTTCTTGAAAAAGGCTTGTACTCCTATATATGTTCCTCTCAGGACTGCCTTTGTTTTGTCCCACAGATTTTGAACCGTTGTGTTTTCATTATCCTTTGTTTCCATGAATTTTATCAATTCTTTTTTAATTTCCTGGTTGACCCATTCATTCTTTAGAAGGGTGCTGTTTAGTCTCCATGTATTTGGGTTCTTTCCAAATTTCCTCTTGTGATTGAGTTCTAACTTCAGAGCATTGTGGTCTGAAAATATGCAGGGAATGATCCCAATCTTTTGATACCGGTTGAGACCTGATTTAGGACCGAGGATGTGATCTATTCAGGAGAATAAGGCTTTTACTATGCTGAGATATGTTTCCTCCAGACATACTTTGTTTAGACTTTTTATCATGAATGGGTGTTGTACTTTGTCAAATGCTTTCCCTGCATCTACTGAAGTCGTCATATGGTTTTTATCCTTTCTCTGATGTCACATATTGCATATATTGTTTTGCAAATATGAACCCCCTTGTATCCTAGGAATAAATCCCACTTGATCGTGGTGGATGACTTTTTTTACTCTATTGTCGGATTCAGTTTGTTAACATTTTTTTGAGGACTTGTGCATTTAATTCATCTGAGATATTGGCCTATTCTTCATTTGTTGTTGTGTCTTTACCAGGTTTTGCTATCAGGCTGATACCGACCTCAGGAGGTCAATTTTCTTGGTTAAGTCATTATTTGCTTCAGCTGTTATCTACCACCTCGGGTAGCCATTAAGTTTTTGACAAATGATGAGTGAGGATAAGGCTTTTCACACTGAGCTCTGCGTTAGCTCAAATAAAGGTATCCTTAAAAGTGGGGTCTTTCAGGAAATCACCAAACTGGCCAAATAATGACAGTTTTCTGTGAATGAGGCTTTGATGGGTCTCCAATCCAGTTCTGCTGTTGTGCTTGCCAGGCTGCTGGCTGCAGACCATTGGTTGTCAAACTATTGCAGAGTTGGAAAGAGAGGGATGGGAGCAGGGTATCAGCATTCTTACTATGGTTCAGCTGTTTTGTTTTTGTTTGTTTTTTATAAACATTTTGAAGATAGCCTTTGTTAATTTTTGTAATTTTTGCTAGTTTTTTTTTAAAGATTTTACTTATTTATTGAGAAAGCGAAAGAGTATATGAGTGTGGGGGGGGCGGGGAGGGGAAAGAGAGAAAATCTCATTGCTGACTCTGCTCTGAGCATGGAGCCTGACGTGGGGCTTGATCCGACAGCCCTGAGATCATGACCTGAGCCAAAATAAAGAGTTGGACACTTAACCAACTGAGCCACCCAGGCACACGTTTTTGCCAGTTTCTTCATAGTTTTTTATGAAGGAGAGAATTTTTTGGATCCTTACTTAGCCAGTTTGATTTATGTCACTTGTTAGCTTTTTTTAAAATCTGATTGATCTTATTAAGTCATATATTAAAGAGATAAAAATGAAAGCAGTGCAACTTTTCTAATTTTTTTAGTTTTGGAGAATATAATTACTTTTTCTTTTTATCTTTTTTAGATTAAATTTTATGAGAGATGTTCCTGTTCTTTTATTTATTTGTTTTAGTTACCAGCTATTACTACTGAGTTTCACATGCAGGAGGTACTCACTTAGTAAAACTGAAGACATGAATGAACAAATAATTGGATACATAACACTGAGGGGAAAAAAGAAACTTGTTTCTGTCCTTTTATCTCTTAGTTTTCTTCCATTTCTTTTCTACTTTTAATTGTGATAAGAATACTTAACATCTACCCTCAGCACATTTTTATGTGTATAATACTATACTGTTAACTATAGGGATGATGTTGTACAGCAGATCTCTGAAACTTAATGACTTTGCATAACTGAAACTTTATACCTGTTGAATAGCAACTCCCCAATTCCTCCTCTTCCTAGCCCCTTTGAAGTGTTTTGTTGTGGAAGTTTTCCCTTTTTGCATTTTCCAAGATTCTACTTCCTGACTCTTACTACTTTTCAGAAAGCTTTTTCTTTGGCTTTCTGGCCTATCTATACTTTTCCTGCCAGCCTCTTTAATATTCGTGCTTCCCTAAATGCTTTTTGGTATTTTCTTTCTTCAGTTCCATATACGATGTATAGCATGTAGCTCGAGTTGCTGATTGCCTTTTTAAATTTTACCACCTGAATTGCTAGTAATTCCTAAATGCTTGTCTTCATCCTTAGACCTCCCTTCTGTAGTCTAAAACCATATGTATATTAGTTTAAGGGATGGTTCCAGCTTTATGTTTACAGACCATTCAGGAGCAACATGAACAGATCTGTCTCACTAGAACTTCTAACACATTTTTTTTTTCTTTTTGTTTCCTAAATGTCAGTGTTTGGCATCAACATTCCAGAAGCTGCTCATTTAGTTAGACTGGGTGGTTGTACAAGAAAGTAATTATAAAATTGTACAAATTGTACAAGTGTACAGTTGTACAAGTTGTACAAGGAAGTAGTTATCAAATTGGTTGCTGCTGCTACTCTGTAATTAAATCCCTATCCTTATATTCATTGCTGTTACTTCAGTGTAAATAATATCACTTATATTGGTCTCTGTAATTCCAAATCCTTGGTAAGTTGTTCTTTGCTCTTCATGAGCTCTAGATTTATATATCTTTATATACGTATTTATATACATATAATGTATATAATGTAAAATATCTCCAAAGCTTACGTGTATCTTCTTTGTCTCCCATTATTTACAATGATGATGTCTGAGGAGGGAGTGAACATCTTAGAATTCTCTAGAATACCCACAGTACCTTGGGATGAAGAGGAAGAGTTGTAGGAACTCTTTACATTGAATTTTTTGTCTTAAAAAATGTATAGTTCATAAACATATAAAGGAATTATAGTACATTAAAAACCTTTTTAACTGAGCACCTCCCCAGTTAAAGACAAAATTAGGTCAGAAATAGGTGTATTTGATAACCATATCTTTTAGAGCTTAAGAGTAAACAGCAGTTGTTCTCAAAAGATATTTTCCTTGTCATATGATTCTGAATCTTTGAAGAAACTGTGTTGTTACAGGGATCCATGTCATTTGAAGATGTGATTGTTGAATTTACCCAGGATGAATGGCAGTACATGAGCCCTGCTCAAAGGACCCTGTACAGAGATGTGATGCTAGAGAACTATAGCCACCTCATCTCAGTGGGTAAGCAGACCTTATTATGGGACTTCGTCTAAATTAAATTTCCTTTTTTTAAGTTATCAAGGTACATGGACTCCTTGTAGAGATTAATGTTGTACTGGCTTTTGAGCAGGAGGTCTAAGGTACCTGAAGCCTTTAGGAAATAGACACAATGTTTATGTTATGACTTTCCCATGGAGTACTTCAAATATGCACATTTTTTTTGCTGCTCTTATTGCTATATCTTTCACCACTTTTAGACACCAAAAAGCCCATGGATCTGGTATATATATATATATATCCTCAGTTGTCATGTTTACAGGGTGTTGCACCACCAAACCTGAGATGATCTTCAAGTTGGAGCAAGGAGAAGAGCCCTGGTCCTTAGAGGAAGAATTCCTAAACCAGAGGTACCCAGGTGAGTGAGCACTGACAGAAGGAAAACTTGGGGTAGTTAAACTTTTAGGGGAATACCTTTGAAAGTTTTGTTTGGTTGGTTGGTTGTTTTACCCTGTTAAACAGCTCTATTGAGATACTATTTACATATCGTACAATCCAGCCATTAAAGGGTGCAATTCAGTGGCTTTTCATATATTCACAGATATGTGTAAATATCACCACACTCCCATTTTCATCACCTCAAAAAGAGACCTCATACCTTTTAGTTATTACCTCCGTATCCTCCCTTCCTCTGCAGCCCCATCAATCACTAATCTACTTTATGTCTTTATAGATGAGCCTGTTGCAGACATTTCATGTAAATGCAGTCACACATTATATGGTCTTTTACGATAGGTTTCTTTCACATAGGATTACAAGGTTCTTATATATCAGTACTTGATTCATCCTTTGTATGGCAAAATAATGTCTCATTGCATGTATTTGCCACATTTGTTTGTCCACTCTTCATTCAGTTGACATTTAGGATTCTACCTTTTGGCTATTGAGTAATGCTGATAGAAACATTCATTTATAAGTTTTTGCACAGATTTTTTTTTTTAATTTCTCTTATTGAGTTGTACTTGATTCAAATGGCTGGGTTGTGTGATAACTGTTTCAAGAATTTCAAGACTATTTTCCACAGTGCCTGCCTATTTTTTTCATTCCTAGTGACAGCATATGAGGGTTCTAATTTTTCTACACCTTCACCAACACTTAGTATTATCTGACTTTTTTATTCTAGCCATCTTAGTAGATGTGAAGTGGTGTATCATTGAAGTTTTGATGTGCATTTTTGTACTGGTCATTTGGCCTGGCATAATAAATATCATAGTCTGGGTGGCCTAAATAGTAGAAATTTATTTCTCATAGTTCTGGAAGTTGAAAGTCCAACATCAGGCTGCCAATATGTTTAATTTCTGGTGATGCTTCTTCCTGTCTTCTACTGACCGTGACCCCTATGGCCTTTCCTCTGTGCTTTCGTGGAGACAAAGCTGTGGTGTCTCTTCCTATTCTTTCAAGGACACCAAGCCTATAAGTTCATCGAGCCCCACCCTGATGAACTCATTTAGCCTTAATTTCCCCAAAGGCCTTACCATCAAATACAGTTACATTGAGGGCCAGGCCTTCAACATAGGAATTTGGGGGAGAGGTATAATTCATCCCATAACAACATACCTGGTCACTAGTGATGTCAAGCATTTTTTTCATATGCTTACTGGTATTTGGTGCAACCTGATAAATTCAGGAACTTCAAAAATTAGAGTTTCAAAGAATTCTTAGAGCAAAAGACTGAAATCATCCTAAATGTGTTTACTGAAAGTTTTTGTTGTGAAGCTGTTGAGCCAGACAGCATAATTTTTAGATTAAGCATATTTCCCAGTCAGTATATATAAGTGATTTGATCATATTGGTTGCCTAAAAGAAATAAGTAAGTTTGAAAGATTGCAGTAAAAGAATAATAAAGTTATTCAGTCAAAAATGAAATAATTTAGAGTTTCATGTTATTCAGGCTTGAATGTAGACAGTACATGCAGTAACTTAGGGGTGCCTGGGTGGCTCACCAGTTAAACATCTGCCTTCAGTTGAGGTCATCCTCTCAGGGTCCTGGGATTGAACCCCATGCCAGGCTCCCTGTTCAGTGGGGAGCCTGTTTCTCCCTCTCTCTCTGCCCCACACCTTCCACATGCTTTCTGACTCTCTCTCAAATACATAAATAAAATCTTCATAAATAATAAACAAGTAAATGCATTAACTTAAAAGACAGCCCTTTTTTCAATAGCACAGGTTTAAAGTAAACCCGTAAGCATTTGAATGACTGCACCATACAGTATCATACCAGCTATCATAAAACAAAATAATGAGGTCTAAGAATTTAAAATTCACCAGGGTTAGGAGATAATAATGTACCTCATCTGATTAAAGATACTATGAACACTAAGTAAGTATGCCTATATGGGATGTAAATGATACTTATATTAGAGTGAACTCGGGGTGCCTGGGTGACTCAGTCAGTTAAGCATCTGCCTCCGGCTCAGGTCATGATTCAGGGTCCTGGGATGGAGCTCTGTGTCGGGCTCCCTGCTCAGCAGGGAGTGTGCTTCTCCCTTTCTCTCTGCTCCTTCGCCATGCTCCTTCTCTCCCACTCTCTCAAATAAATAAAATCTTAAAAAAAAAGTGAACCGTGTATTTGTACGTGTATCCTGATCAAAGAACAAGCCTTTCACCTTCCCATAGGTTAATCATAAGATAGTGAAAATATAGTTAATCTATAAAGAAAACCAGTTAAGTTTAGAATGTAAGTTTAGTTTAGAATCCCATAAGTAATATTCTCAACATATTTTGATAAAGCTAGAAATTAATGAGTAAACAAAAAACTCTTAACATGGATATTTTAAAATTATCTCTTTTAAACAATGTATAAAAAAGGCCATCAAGTCCAAAATTGTGTGACTTTTATAAAATAAATGTGTACATTATAAACCTTAGGCTATAGCTAAGTTAGTGAACAGAGTTAAAATGGTAGTCTTGTAATTAAGCGAGAACAGTAAAAATATACCAACACAAGGAGAATTTAAAAGTGAAATTAAAAATTAATAAATTGGAAGACTGAGAAATTATAGAATGTTTCTTAGAATTAAAAAAACAGTGAAAGGGATGAAATTTTAGCTAACCCTAACAGACAAAAGAAGCACTTATATAATAAATTCAAAATTATAGTTAATAGAATATCAAAGAAAATTTCATTCATAGGAATGTTGTGGTAGGATTTGCTCTATCTCATATGTAAAGCTCTGAGAGTTAAGTAGTGTGGAACTGGAAGTGGGATAGTTTAATAAATTAGCAAAACAGAAAAGGAAGTTCAGTGAAAAAAAATATACTTCATAGATAATTGGTCTTGTTAGATGGCACTATCCCCACAAAACAGTGGAGAAGGAATCACAAAGTAACCTTATGGGTCTAAACGAAAAATGGGATTCAGGTGACTTAAAGGCCTGATTTTTCTTCAAAGCAAAACTAGAAATATTCTATATGGTAATAAGGAGAATGTGTTTGTGACTCTGCCTGGGGAGGGAATTGATAAGATATAGGAGTATTAACCAGGAGAAGGATGGAGTGAATGTATTCCATTTTACTCTCCACTAAGTACAGCTAAATGTATGTGTGTGTGTATCTGTTTATGTGTGTATTTATATATATGTATTTATATATATGTGTATCATGTGACAATACATATGGTGCATATATATAGAATAAATGTAATATTCTGAAAGATTACAAAATAAAGAAGGTGAGCCAAGGACCGTGGTACCTGATGAAATACAGGGTGGTTACTGTTAGGAGAAGGCTGGTAGGGACCCTGATATCTCACCTCTCCCCATTGTTAATTTGGTAGCCTACTCCTCCAACTCCCAAAGGTGTCAGTGGAGGTTTAGTGGGGAACGTGGACTTTTGTCCACCCTTGGCAGTAGTGAAACTGCATTGCACTTCTTTTATTGGCGTGATTTCAGAGGAAGTTGACTAAAATTGAATATTAATTAATGTTAATTTTGATAAGTTCAATATATTAATTTTCTCATAAAGAACATGCATTTGTTGTTTTGTCTAGAAATATCCAAACCCAAAGTAAGACAGATTTATTCATGTTTTCTTCTAGAAAATTTTACATTTTGTGATTCATTTGGTTTTAGTTCTCAGACAGGATGGGATAGGTGTCAAGTTTAAATTTTTGAAAAGGAGAGTCCAGTTATTCTAGCACCATTTATTGAAAAGATTATCCTTTCTCTACTGAATAGCATTTCCATTGTTCTTAGAAAATGGGTAAATGTATATTTTGTATATGGTACATAAGTTTATGTGTGTGTGTGTATATTTGTACTTATATTCTATACATGTGAGACTGTATTTCTGTGGTATCTGTATTTTTTAATTCATCTACCTATCTATCCTTATGCTGATACATTAACTTTATTATTGGAAGTTTTTTTTTTTTTTTAAGATTTTATTTATTTATTTGACAGAGATCAAGGTAGGCAGAGAGGCAGGCAGAGAGAGAGGGCGAAGCAGGCTCCCTGCCAAGCAGAGAGCCAGACGCGGGGCCTGATCCCAGGACCCTGAGATCATGACCTGAGCCGAAGGCAGAGGCTTAACCCACTGAGCCACCCAGGCACCCCCAGAGGTTTAACATCTTAAAATCCAATCCATAAAGAAATGCACATCTCCCTTTATTTGTAATTTATTTTATTCCTTTTATCAGTAGTTCTTGGAATATAGATACCAACTATTTTGGGGTTTGTTTTTAGCACCATGGTAAATTATATTCTTTGTCTGATTTAAAATTCCAGTGATAATTGTTTGTACATGATTGGCTTTTGTGTATCAGCTTTGTATTTTGCCTTTGTATTCTGCCACTTATTAAGGAGCTTTTTTGAAGATCTTTCTGTGGTTCTCTCTATAGATTTTGTATCTTTATTTCTATTCTTGCATATATATATCCCATGCATTGGTGGGAACTTTCAGTACAGTCTGGAATAGAGGTGCTGAGGCTAGACACCCATATTTTTCCAATCTTAGAATTTAAGTATTCAGGCTCTCTCTCTCTCTTTTTTTTTAAGATTTTTAAAATTTATTTGACAGAGAGAGAGATCACAAGTAGGCAGAGAGGTAAGCAGAAAGAGACGGGGAAGCAGCCTCCCTGCCGAGCAGAGAACCCAATGGGGGCTTGATCCCAGGACCCTGAGATCATGATCTGAGCTGAAGGCAGAAGCTGAGCCACCCAGGTGCCCCAAGTATTCAGTCTCTTAACCATAATGTTAGCTATAGGCTTTTTGTAAATTCCCTTTACAGTAGGTTAATGGATTGATTTTGAAATTTGTGAAATATCTTTGCCTTAAATTATTTGATTATGTGATTTTAATTCTTTAGATGATTAATATGGTGGATTACATTGACTTTTAAATATCTCAACAGTTTGTATTCTTGGTATGAATCCCCCTTGATCCTGATATATCATTTCTTTTTTACATTTTCTACATTGCTCTGTTGTTTTTTTAAATGACATATAATGTATTAGTTGCCCCAGGGGTACAGGTCTGTGAATCATCATTCTTACATAATTCACAGCACTCACCATAGCACATACCCTCCCCAGTGTCCATCACCTGTCCACCCCATCCCTTCCAGCCCCTCTCTCCCTCAAGCAGCCCTCAGTTTGTTTCCTGAAATTAAGAGTCTCTTATGGTTTTTTTCCCTCCTTGGTCCCATCTTGTTTCATTTTTCCCTCCTGTCCCCGCATGAACCCCGACCCTGCCTCTCAAATTCCTCATATCAGAGAAATCATATGATAATTGTCTTTCTCTAACTGACTTGTTTCACTTAGCATAATACTCCCTAGTTCCATCCACATCATTGCAAATGGCAAAGTTTGGGGGTTTTTTAATGGCTGCATAGTATTTCAGTGTGTTCGTGTGTGTGTGTGTGTGTGTGTGTGTGTGTGTGTTTGTGTACATTCATTTTCTTTCTTTATCCATTCATCTGTTGATGGACATCTAGGTTCTTTCCATGGTTTGGCTATTGTGACACCTGTTGTTTCCTGACTGATTAATTTTAGCCATTCTGACTGGTGTGAGGTGGTAACTCACTGTGGTTTTAATTTGTATTTCCCTGATGTGGAGTGATGTTGAGCACTTTTTCATGTGTCTGTTGGCCATTTGGATATCTTTGCAGAAATGTCTATTCATGTCCTCTTCCTATTTCTTGATTGGATTATTTGTTCTTTGGGTGTTGAGTTTGATAAGTTCTTATAGATTTTGGATTCTAGCCCTTTATCTGATATGTTATTTTCCCATTCTGTCGGTTGTCTTTTGGTTTTGTTGACTGTTTCCTTCGCTGTGCAAAAGCTTTTGATCTTGATGAACTCCCAGTAGTTCATTTTTGCCCGTGTTTCCCTTACCTTTGGTGATGTTTCTAGGGAGAAGTTGCTGTGGTTGAGGTTTGGTTTGGTTTTTTGGGGGGGGGGGGGGTTGGTTTGGTGTTTTTTTTTTTTTTTTTTTTTTGAGAATTTTTACATTTATGCTATGAGGGATATTGGTCTGTAGGTTTCTTGTATTTTCCAGAAGAAATTATTTAACATTGGCTTTTGTTTTTTGTTGTTTGTTTTTTTTTTTTAACATTTGGCAGAATTCATTAGTTACTGCCTTCTAATCCTGGAGCTGTTTCAAGGTGCAATGTGTTTGTTGACTACATAATTCAATTTCTTGAATAGATATTGATTTGTTATATCTTATATCAAGTTCTATCTTCCTTCTTGAATTAATTTGGTAGTTTTTGTTTTTTTAAAGAAATTTGTCTATTTTACTTTAATAGTCAATATATGGGCACAGAGTTTCCCCTAATATTCTTTTATTATCTTTTTAGTATCTGTTGTATCAGTATTTATATCCTGTCTTCTATCTTTTCTGATATAAATACTGTGTGTCTTCTCTTTTTTTCCTCTTTTCATTTAAATCATTAAAAAAAATCTTCAGTGAACTAAGCTTTGGTTTGATTGAGTTTTCTCTGCTTCCCATTTTCAGTTTCATTTTCTTTAGTTTTTATTATTTTCTTCCTTCTGCTTTTTTTAGATTGAATTTGTTCTCTTTGTCAAGTTTCTTAAGGTGGAACTGGATAACTGATTGGAGTTTTTTCCAATATAAAAAATTTTAAGCTGTAAATTTATCTCTAAGCACTACTTTAGCTCCATCCCACAAATTTCTGTATGTTCTAAATATTATTTGTTTTCATTCAATTCTACATTAATTTTCTGTGAAATTTTCTCTTTGACCAGTGGGTTAATTAGAAGTATATTAATTTACAAATATTTTGTGTTTCTCCAGGTGACTTTGTGTTACTGATTTCTAGCATAATTTCTTGATGGCCTGAGATTATACTTTGATTTCTGTTCTTTTATATTTGTGAAGATTTTTCTTGCAGTATAGAATGCAGTCTGCTGTGATGAATGTTTCATGTGAGAGAATCTATAAAGAATATTGAGAGTAATGTAAATTAAACTGTTTTTTAAATGTATTTGCATTCTTGGGTTTTGAGAGCATAGTTACTCCAAATGCTGTTTCATCCCTTGTAGCTGTAATATTGTAGTATTCCTGCCTCTTTTCCCTTCTTTCCTTCCCCTACCTGCTGTGTTGCCATAAGTGCCCTGAAACAACAGATTTATTGCCGTTGCTATCATGGATCCCATAGAATTGATAGGAATGTGGTCCCAGGAAGAATTTTGGGTGTGGTTGCTATTAACATCCCTGAATGTCCTGTGAATCGAATGTTCTAGTATTTTTCATGATCTTTCTAGTGAGCTCTTAGTTTTGGCTCATGGAAAGAAGTTTTCTAAGAGTATCCAGTCTTTAATACCTGTGGCAATGGAACTTTCATTCCCAGTTATACCTTTTTTGTTTGGCTTGAGCAGGGTGGGTATTGTCAAAAAGATTTTCTGTTAAACCACCTTCTTTTTTTTTTTTTTTTTCTTCAGACCTTTGGCTAGAAGGAACAGGCTTTTCTTGTAGTTCTTTTTGTTATGTATATTGTTGACTTTGGATTGCAGCCTTTTCCAACCCTCCCGTGCCCCATATAAGATATATGGGAAGCAGAGAGAACAGCCTTGGAATCCCCTGCTCTGTCATTTCTTGAGTTCCAAAGTACACATTCCATTTTGTAGCATCTTACTGACTGACTTACTATTGATTTAGTTACTGATTTATTGCTTGTCCAGGGATTTGTTCATTGTAAAAGGGAGGACTTGGGAAGAAAGGAGCTAGCTACTCATTATTAGCCAGCACTGGAAATAGTACCTGTTTTCCATGGATGTGGAAGAAGTATATCTGTCTTTTCTCTATGTGTGTGAATTATTGATCTTTGGAAATGTGACCTGTAATAGAATATAGTACATAACAAACATGCGGCTGTAAGTTACTCTCCATAAGAAATACAAGATATAAAGATGTTTCCAATTTTTCTCATTTTAGGATATTTCAGTGTTGATATTCACATTGAAGGGAACCAGGAAAAACAAGAGAAACCTCTGTGGCAAGTAATATTCACTGATAACAAAACATTGAGTAAAGATGGGCAGAAAGTTTTAGAAAAACCATTTATTCTGGATATACTTCCAAATTCTTCTGAAAAAATGCCCTGTAAATGTGACTCATGTAGAATGAAATTGCAAGTTGTTTCTGAGTTAATTATTTGTGATAGAAACTATTCAAGAAAGAAGGCTGATTACATGAATGTTTGCAAAAAGTTGCAGCTTGATATTAAAGATGAGAAAACTCATACTAGAGAGAAACATTATGATTATAATAGAAACATGAAACCTCTCATTAATAGGAAAGATCATCAGAAACTTCAAAGCCTGGAGCAGTCTTTTGAATGTAATGAATTTGGGAAAGTTTTACATGGTAAGACTCTCATTATTATAGGAGAGGAATCGTATAAGGGTGATGAACTTAGGAAAACCTGTGATAAAGCAACTTTATTTAACTACACGAGAACTGGCACAAGAGAGAAATGCTTTGATCTTAATGAATGTGGGAAATCCTGTGACAAAACCACCACTGTGAATTATAATAAGGTTCACATGGCTGTGACAAACTCTGAATATAATGAGAGTGGGAATAACTTCAGCAGGATCTTGTCTCTCACTCAATCTCAGAGAACTGTTAAAGAACAGCGTGCTTTTGCAAGCAGTAAATGTGATGAAAACGTGATCCCGAGCTCAACCCATACAGTACAAAAAAAGACACAAATTAAAGATGAATCTTGTGCATTTAATGGATGTATAAATGCCTTCTACCAGAAATTAGACCTTATAGTATGTCAGAGAACTCACACAGAAGAGGAGCCCTATCAATGTGATAAATACGGGAGGTCCTTCCATCAAAACTCAGCTGTCAGTGTACATCAGCAAAATGAAACTGGAGAGAAGTCATTTGAATGTAATGAATGCAGGAAATCCTTTTACCAGAAAGCACAACTCATTCATCATCAGAGGATCCAATCAGGGGAGAAACCTGAGGATTGTGGGGACTCTTTTTGTTCAAGTTCACACCCTATTCATTATCCTGGAACTGATATGAGGGTCAGTCTCTATGATTGTAATAAATGTGGGAAAACTTTCTGCCAAAAGTCAAACATCCATGAAAATCTGACAGTTCGCACAAAGGATTGTGATAACAGTGGATATGGGAAACCTTACAAGAAGCCTGCTCTCATAGTACACCAAAGAACATATACAGGCATGAAACTCTGTCAAAGTAATACACATGGGAAAACATTCTCCAAGATAGTACATTTCAAAGAACATAAGAGAATTAACACAGGGGAGAAATCCTACAAATGTATTGAATGTGGGAAAACTTTTTTTAAGACATCACATCTCAGAGCACATCAGAGAATTCACACAGGCGAAAAACCATACAAATGCACTGAATGTGGGAAGACTTTCTCTCACAAGACACACCTTAGTGCACATCAGAGAATCCATACTGGGGAAAAACCCTATGAATGTAATGGATGTGGGAAAACTTTTGCTGATAATTCAACCCTCAGAGCACATCAGAGAATTCACACAGGGGAGAAACCCTATGAATGTAATGAATGTGGGAGGTCCTTTGCCCATATATCTGTTCTCAGAGCACATCAGAGAATTCATACAGGGGAGAAACCCTATGAATGTAATGACTGTGGGAGATCTTTTGCCCATAATTCAGCCCTTAGAGCACATCAGAGAATTCATACAGGGGAGAAACCCTATGAGTGTAGTGACTGTGAGAAGACTTTTGCCCATAATTCAGCTCTCAGAGTACATCAGAGAATTCATACAGGGGAGAAACCATATGAATGTAATGAATGTATGAAAACATTTGCCCATAATTCAGCTCTCAGAGCACATCAGAAAATTCATACAGGGGAAAAACTCTATGAATGTAATGAATGTAGGAAAACTTTTTCACAGAAAACGCATCTCAGTACACATCAGAGAATTCACACAGGGGAAAAACCTTACGAATGTAGTGAGTGTGGGAAAACCTTCTCTCAGAAATCATACCTCAGTGGACATGAGAGAATTCACAAAGGGGAGAAACCTTATAAATGTAATGAATGTGGGAAAACTTTTATCTATAAGGCAGCCCTCATAGTCCATCAAAGAATTCACACAGGAGAGAAACCCTATGAGTGTAATGAATGTGGGAAAACTTTCTCCCAAAGAACACACCTCTGTGCACATCAGAGAATCCATACAGGGGAGAAACCTTATGAATGCAAGGAATGTGGGAAAACTTTCGCTGATAATTCAGCCCTCAGGGCACATCAGAGAATTCACACAGGGGAGAAACCGTATGAGTGTAATGAGTGTGGGAAAACGTTTTCCAAGACATCACACCTCCAGGCACATCTGAGGACTCAGACAGGGGAGAAACCCTATGAATGTAATGAATGTGGGAAAACTTTCTCCCAGAAGTCATATGTTATTGCACATCAGAGAATTCATACAGGGGAGAAACCCTATGAGTGTAATATATGTGGGAAACCTTTTGCCCATAATTCAACCCTCAGAGTCCATCAGAGAACTCACACAGGTGTAAAATCCTATGAATGTAATGAATGTGGGAAGACTTTCTCCCAGAAGTCACACCTTAGTGCACACCAGAGAATTCACACAGGGGAGAAACCCTATGAATGTAATGAATGTGGGAAAGCTTTTGCACAAAATTCAACTCTCAAAGTACACCAGAGAATTCACACAGGAGAGAAACCCTATGAATGTAATGAATGCAGGAAAACTTTTATCCGTAAGGCAGCTCTTAGGGTACATCACACCAGAATGCACACCAGAGAGGAAACCCTTACATGTGGTGAATTTGGGAAGTCCTGAAGGGATTCATACCTTAACTGATAACACACAGTGAAAAAGCTCATGTCACAGACTGGCAGACTGTGTCCCTTAAACATTTCCTTTTCCACTAGTCACATAGTTTGTCTAATTTCCCGGTCTTTCATTTGAGTGATACTGGCCATGGAATATGACACTACTACATTTAAGCTAAGTCCAGACTGCAAAAGTCACCTTATATTCTTTCTGTCCTGTTATGTTGGGATAGAGGTATTTCCAGGGCAGACTTGTCATGTGTATTAAACGTAATAGAGCACAAGGTGAAAGAAGCCAAAATCTGAATAACTGGGTGAAATAGTTCTCCACTAACAGATCTTCACAAGTTGGCTTAAAACACACACACACACACACACACACACACACACACACACACACACACA
>NW_022631235.1:435292-439517 GCF_010015895.1 Lontra canadensis
ACACACACACACACACACACACACACACACACACACACACACACACAAACAGCTGTACTCTGTTGAACTTTTTTTTTTTTTTTCAAATATTTTATTTATTTATTTGACACAGAGAGAGAGAGAATGAGAGAGGGAATACAAGCAGAGGAAGCCAGAGAGGGAGAAGCAGACTTCCCGAGGAGCAAGGAGCCCGATGTGGGGCTCTATCCCAGGACGCTGAGCTGAAGGAAGATGCTTAATGGCTGAGCCACTCAGGTGCCCCTGTACTCTGTTGAACTCTTAAGGATTTTGTTTTGTTGGTTAAATGCACATAGCTTAGTTAACTCTGTTACTGTGGGACAAAACCCTATGAATATCATGTCATTCAGCCTGTCATTGTACGTTGGAGACTTCACATGAGGAAGAAAACTGTCAATATCCTGTTTGGAAGCTTTCATTAAAAATTAGAGAAATCTCAGGGAAAAATGCAAAACCCTTTACTACTAAATATCAGATAGTTAAGATTTAACCAAAATCTTATATCTTAATAAATGATATTTTTAAACAAATATTGAAAGTTTGCTTCAGATAATTTTTTTCCTGAGGAAATGTATATTTCAGAATTAAAGATAAAATCTTCACCTAGAACTGATGTACCTAAATTTGTGGTTTATATGTAACACCAAGTTTTATAGAAAATATATAATAAAATATTCTATATATGAATTCACCTTGGAATGTGAAGTTTTAAAAATGGAGGGATAATTTGAATTCTGTGGACAATACCAGTAAATGTTTGTGGCTAGTCTCTGGGCTATGTGGTATATCTATATCAGTTTATGTAACAGAATTCATTACTGCTGCTGAGTTCTAGTAAAAGGCAGCAGCCAAACTTGCTCTGGAACCTGTCCACTTTTTTGAGTTATGGTTTAGGTTCTCTTGGCTTCCCTCTGCTTGATGCTGTTGATGCTATGAAATTTTGGCCTGCCTGCTGTGTCTGTCTGATAGTGTGGCCCTGTTTTTCTAGGATATTGGTGATCCCTAAGATTTCTGAAGTTACCTTGTGTATTTGTATCTATGGGTAGGTGGGCTGGATGATTCTTACATGTTTTTTGGCCTTCATTATATCCCACTAATGGTTTATTTTGTATTGTGTAATTATAAGTGACAGCATATTTTTACTCTTCTTGTATTCATATAGTCTACACATCTTGTGTAGGATCTTTTTCCAATCTCATAATGTGCACTCATATTATGCACCTTATGCAGCATTGCAAACTATTGTTCTTTTTATACTGCTTGGACAGCAGGTTTTGGAATTGGAATGAAAAAGGCTACTTTCATGTTGTAAGTATCACATTAGTATTAAAAAGCAGACTAACTTTTTTTTTTTTTTCCAAAAGATTTTACTTATTCATTTGAGAGAGAGAGAGTAAGAGGGAGCATGAGAATTGAGAAGGTCAGAGGGAGAAGTGGACTCTCCATGGAGCTGGGAGCTTGATGCGGGACTTGATCCTGGGACTCCAAGATCATGACGTGAGCCGAAGGCAGTCGCCCAACCAACTGAGCCACCCAGGCACCCCAGACTAACTTTTGAAGGAATAATTTATTGTTGTGTAGTTTTAGCCAAGAAAATATTGGTCAGTCTGTCATCATTTGAGGCTACATGGTTTGGTCAGTAGAGAAGAAAGTAAATGTAGTTCTCATTTTTAAAAACCTGAACCACAGAATTTCTCAGCTCTGGGCATGTTGCTTTCTGCAAGTGTGATCTGGCAGATTGAGCATGAGGACAATAAATCAGTTGATTGCCTGAGTGATTTCTATTCCCAATCCCCTGCTGATACTGTGTAAGGGGAAATGGTGGCATACATTTAGCATTAATTGGAGAACAGGTATTTCTTTGAGACTGGGTTGTTACCACTTAGCAGCATCACTGCCAAGGAAAAGAGCCCCTACTAAGAGCTTACCATTGGATAAAGGCTGTAATATCACACCACCAGGGCTAGTACACTGGGCACTGAATCAGCACTCCCTGTGGCAAGGAGGTTCCAGCAGATGAGGAAGTGTTTGCATCCCCTCAGTCTCTGACACTTTGATGCAATTTGAGCTTAGTGCACAATGTTCAAAGGTAAATGATAGGGAAAAAAATATCTTTCTCATGCCTGATTTTTATATATGAAAGAGATGATCAAACCTGGAGTACTGTTCAAAAATTAACTTCAGTTTAGAATAGTTTTAGATTTAAATAAAAATTACCAATACTGGTGGCTCAGTGGGTTAAAGCCTCTGCCTTCAGCTCAGGTCATGATCTCAGGGTCCTGGGATTGAGCCCGGCGTTGGGCTCTCTTGCTCAGCAGGGAGCCTGCTTCCCTTCCTCTCTATCTACCTGCCTCTCTGCCTACTTGTGGTCTCTGTCTGTCAAGTGGATAAATAAAATCTTTAAAAAAAAAATTACCAATACTTTATACTCCTCATCCAGTTTCTCTTACTAACATTTTACTCTGGTATATTTGTCTTCACTAAGTAATGATACTGATCCATTATTAACTAAACATCATTTTTCAGATTGCACTGGTTTTTCCCTAATGTTTTTATTTATTTGGGAAACAGCAAGTGGTAGGGAGAGGGAGAGAGAATCTGAAACTGGCTCCACCCTGACTGCAGATCTTGATACAGGGCTCAATCCCACAGCTGTGAGATTATGACCTGAGCCAAAACCAAGAGTTGGATGCTCAACTGACTGAGCCACCCAGTCACCCCTTTCCCTAATACTTTATTTCAAGATCCTATTTTTATATTTCAAGATCCCATCCAGGACACCACAGTACATTTAATAGTCATGTCTCCTTATCTTCCGCTGGTCTGTGACAGGTTCATAGACCTTTGGTGTTTTAGTATCCTGGACTATTTTCAGGAGTACTTGTCATGTATTTATGGAATACCCCTCAATTTAGGTTTCTCATATTTTTTTAAATGATTGCAATGGCATTACAGATTTGTTTTGTTTTGTGTTTTTGTTTTGTTTTGTAGGAAGACCACAGAAATAAAATGCTGTGCTCATCATATTAATAGTATATGCTATCAATATGAGTAATCACTGGTAATGCTAAGCTTGATCACTTGGTTTATGTCATATCCCACAAAAGCATGGGTAGGTGAGAACTGTGCTACTTGGTAAAAATTTTTAAGTTATTAGTGTATCACACTGCACATAATCTAAGAATCCTTTTTTATGTATTTCTGAATTTAATGTTGGAAACAATATAAATGTTGATAGGTTAAAAATTATAACACCCAGAATTTAAAAACTTCACACTGATCCAGCTCATAGTCCAGGTTTTTTTTTTATTTTTAGTGTTTATTAGAATATTAATGAATCATTGCCCTTTGCCCCCAAAGATTTAGCTTCAGAATTTTATCTTCATATTCATTGGCATAGTAGTGCCCAATTATATTCCATTTAATTCCTAGAGTTTGGACTTTGATTAATAAAAGGACTGAAAGAAACTGTATTGCATGAGCTAATCAACCCAGATCATTACATTAACCCATATAACAATAGAGGTATAACATGTCCAGTCATCATAACTAAAATCTATGATAGCAGAAGAAATAGGTAAAACTTAGAAGGGTGGAATATGAGGAGGAGTCAAGATGGCGGAGAAGTAGCAGCTGAGACTACTTCAGGTTGCGGGAGATCAGCTAGATAGCTTATCTAAAGATTGCAAACACCTACAAATCCAACGGGAGATCGAAGAGAAGAAGAACAGCAATTCTAGAAACAGAAAATCAACCACTTTCTGAAAGGTAGGACTGGCGGAGAAGTGAATCCAAAGGGACAGGAAGATAGACCGCGGGGGGAGGGGCCGGCTCCCGGCAAGCGGTGGAGCAACGGAGCACAAAATCAGGACTTTTAAAAGTCTGTTCCGCTGAAGGACATCGCTCCAGAGGCTTAACTGGGGTGAAGCCCACGTGGGGCCAGTGTGGCCTCAGGTCCCGCAGGGTCACAGAAGGATCGGGGTGTCTGAGTGTCGCAGAGCTCGCAGGTATTAGAACGGGGAAGCCGGCTACAGAGACGGAGCCGAGGAGTGAGCTCACAGCTCGGGCTTACCTTGAACCGGTCGCAGGCTCGGTGAGCTTGGAGCGCGGCCGGAGGCCAGGCAGACGGGAGTAATTGGACGCTGTTCCCTGAGGGCGCACTGAGGAGTGGGACCCCGAGCTCTCGGCTCCTCCAGGCCAGAGACTG